>NC_067195.1:42482021-42498297 GCF_000699445.3 Schistosoma haematobium
ACTAGGACTACTACTAGGACTACTACTAGGACTACTACTAGGACTACTACTAGGACTACTACTAGGACTACTACTAGGACTACTACTAGGACTACTACTAGGACTACTACTAGGACTACTACTAGGACTACTACTAGGACTACTACTAGGACTACTACTAGGACTACTACTAGGACTACTACTAGGACTACTACTAGGACTACTACTAGGACTACTACTAGGACTACTACTAGGACTACTACTAGGACTACTACTAGGACTACTACTAGGACTACTACTAGGACTACTACTAGGACTACTACTAGGACTACTACTAGGACTACTACTAGGACTACTACTAGGACTACTACTAGGACTACTACTAGGACTACTACTAGGACTACTACTAGGACTACTACTAGGACTACTACTAGGACTACTACTAGGACTACTACTAGGACTACTACTAGGACTACTACTAGGACTACTACTAGGACTACTACTAGGACTACTACTAGGACTACTACTAGGACTACTACTAGGACTACTACTAGGACTACTACTAGGACTACTACTAGGACTACTACTAGGACTACTACTAGGACTACTACTAGGACTACTACTAGGACTACTACTAGGACTACTACTAGGACTACTACTAGGACTACTACTAGGACTACTACTAGGACTACTACTAGGACTACTACTAGGACTACTACTAGGACTACTACTAGGACTACTACTAGGACTACTACTAGGACTACTACTAGGACTACTACTAGGACTACTACTAGGACTACTACTAGGACTACTACTAGGACTACTACTAGGACTACTACTAGGACTACTACTAGGACTACTACTAGGACTACTACTAGGACTACTACTAGGACTACTACTAGGACTACTACTAGGACTACTACTAGGACTACTACTAGGACTACTACTAGGACTACTACTAGGACTACTACTAGGACTACTACTAGGACTACTACTAGGACTACTACTAGGACTACTACTAGGACTACTACTAGGACTACTACTAGGACTACTACTAGGACTACTACTAGGACTACTACTAGGACTACTACTAGGACTACTACTAGGACTACTACTAGGACTACTACTAGGACTACTACTAGGACTACTACTAGGACTACTACTAGGACTACTACTAGGACTACTACTAGGACTACTACTAGGACTACTACTAGGACTACTACTAGGACTACTACTAGGACTACTACTAGGACTACTACTAGGACTACTACTAGGACTACTACTAGGACTACTACTAGGACTACTACTAGGACTACTACTAGGACTACTACTAGGACTACTACTAGGACTACTACTAGGACTACTACTAGGACTACTACTAGGACTACTACTAGGACTACTACTAGGACTACTACTAGGACTACTACTAGGACTACTACTAGGACTACTACTAGGACTACTACTAGGACTACTACTAGGACTACTACTAGGACTACTACTAGGACTACTACTAGGACTACTACTAGGACTACTACTAGGACTACTACTAGGACTACTACTAGGACTACTACTAGGACTACTACTAGGACTACTACTAGGACTACTACTAGGACTACTACTAGGACTACTACTAGGACTACTACTAGGACTACTACTAGGACTACTACTAGGACTACTACTAGGACTACTACTAGGACTACTAGGACTACTACTAGGACTACTACTAGGACTACTACTAGGACTACTACTAGGACTACTACTAGGACTACTACTAGGACTACTACTAGGACTACTACTAGGACTACTACTAGGACTACTACTAGGACTACTACTAGGACTACTACTAGGACTACTACTAGGACTACTACTAGGACTACTACTAGGACTACTACTAGGACTACTACTAGGACTACTACTAGGACTACTACTAGGACTACTACTAGGACTACTACTAGGACTACTACTAGGACTACTACTAGGACTACTACTAGGACTACTACTAGGACTACTACTAGGACTACTACTAGGACTACTACTAGGACTACTACTAGGACTACTACTAGGACTACTACTAGGACTACTACTAGGACTACTACTAGGACTACTACTAGGACTACTACTAGGACTACTACTAGGACTACTACTAGGACTACTACTAGGACTACTACTAGGACTACTACTAGGACTACTACTAGGACTACTACTAGGACTACTACTAGGACTACTACTAGGACTACTACTAGGACTACTACTAGGACTACTACTAGGACTACTACTAGGACTACTACTAGGACTACTACTAGGACTACTACTAGGACTACTACTAGGACTACTACTAGGACTACTACTAGGACTACTACTAGGACTACTACTAGGACTACTACTAGGACTACTACTAGGACTACTACTAGGACTACTACTAGGACTACTACTAGGACTACTACTAGGACTACTACTAGGACTACTACTAGGACTACTACTAGGACTACTACTAGGACTACTACTAGGACTACTACTAGGACTACTACTAGGACTACTACTAGGACTACTACTAGGACTACTACTAGGACTACTACTAGGACTACTACTAGGACTACTACTAGGACTACTACTAGGACTACTACTAGGACTACTACTAGGACTACTACTAGGACTACTACTAGGACTACTACTAGGACTACTACTAGGACTACTACTAGGACTACTACTAGGACTACTACTAGGACTACTACTAGGACTACTACTAGGACTACTACTAGGACTACTACTAGGACTACTACTAGGACTACTACTAGGACTACTACTAGGACTACTACTAGGACTACTACTAGGACTACTACTAGGACTACTACTAGGACTACTACTAGGACTACTACTAGGACTACTACTAGGACTACTACTAGGACTACTACTAGGACTACTACTAGGACTACTACTAGGACTACTACTAGGACTACTACTAGGACTACTACTAGGACTACTACTAGGACTACTACTAGGACTACTACTAGGACTACTACTAGGACTACTACTAGGACTACTACTAGGACTACTACTAGGACTACTACTAGGACTACTACTAGGACTACTACTAGGACTACTACTAGGACTACTACTAGGACTACTACTAGGACTACTACTAGGACTACTACTAGGACTACTACTAGGACTACTACTAGGACTACTACTAGGACTACTACTAGGACTACTACTAGGACTACTACTAGGACTACTACTAGGACTACTACTAGGACTACTACTAGGACTACTACTAGGACTACTACTAGGACTACTACTAGGACTACTACTAGGACTACTACTAGGACTACTACTAGGACTACTACTAGGACTACTACTAGGACTACTAGGACTACTACTAGGACTACTACTAGGACTACTACTAGGACTACTACTAGGACTACTACTAGGACTACTACTAGGACTACTACTAGGACTACTACTAGGACTACTACTAGGACTACTACTAGGACTACTACTACTACTAGGACTACTACTAGGACTACTACTAGGACTACTACTAGGACTACTACTACTACTAGGACTACTACTACTACTAGGACTACTACTAGGACTACTACTAGGACTACTACTAGGACTACTACTAGGACTACTACTAGGACTACTACTAGGACTACTACTAGGACTACTACTAGGACTACTACTAGGACTACTACTAGGACTACTACTAGGACTACTACTAGGACTACTACTAGGACTACTACTAGGACTACTACTAGGACTACTACTAGGACTACTACTAGGACTACTACTAGGACTACTACTAGGACTACTACTAGGACTACTACTAGGACTACTACTAGGACTACTACTAGGACTACTACTAGGACTACTACTAGGACTACTACTAGGACTACTACTAGGACTACTACTAGGACTACTACTAGGACTACTACTAGGACTACTACTAGGACTACTACTAGGACTACTACTAGGACTACTACTAGGACTACTACTAGGACTACTACTAGGACTACTACTAGGACTACTACTAGGACTACTACTAGGACTACTACTAGGACTACTACTAGGACTACTACTAGGACTACTACTAGGACTACTACTAGGACTACTACTAGGACTACTACTAGGACTACTACTAGGACTACTACTAGGACTACTACTAGGACTACTACTAGGACTACTACTAGGACTACTACTAGGACTACTACTAGGACTACTACTAGGACTACTACTAGGACTACTACTAGGACTACTACTAGGACTACTACTAGGACTACTACTAGGACTACTACTAGGACTACTACTAGGACTACTACTAGGACTACTACTAGGACTACTACTAGGACTACTACTAGGACTACTACTAGGACTACTACTAGGACTACTACTAGGACTACTACTAGGACTACTACTAGGACTACTACTAGGACTACTACTAGGACTACTACTAGGACTACTACTAGGACTACTACTAGGACTACTACTAGGACTACTACTAGGACTACTACTAGGACTACTACTAGGACTACTACTAGGACTACTACTAGGACTACTACTAGGACTACTACTAGGACTACTACTAGGACTACTACTAGGACTACTACTAGGACTACTACTAGGACTACTACTAGGACTACTACTAGGACTACTACTAGGACTACTACTAGGACTACTACTAGGACTACTACTAGGACTACTACTAGGACTACTACTAGGACTACTACTAGGACTACTACTAGGACTACTACTAGGACTACTACTAGGACTACTACTAGGACTACTACTAGGACTACTACTAGGACTACTACTAGGACTACTACTAGGACTACTACTAGGACTACTACTAGGACTACTAGGACTACTACTAGGACTACTACTAGGACTACTACTAGGACTACTACTAGGACTACTACTAGGACTACTACTAGGACTACTACTAGGACTACTACTAGGACTACTACTAGGACTACTACTAGGACTACTACTAGGACTACTACTAGGACTACTACTAGGACTACTACTAGGACTACTACTAGGACTACTACTAGGACTACTACTAGGACTACTACTAGGACTACTACTAGGACTACTACTAGGACTACTACTAGGACTACTACTAGGACTACTACTAGGACTACTACTAGGACTACTACTAGGACTACTACTAGGACTACTACTAGGACTACTACTAGGACTACTACTAGGACTACTACTAGGACTACTACTAGGACTACTACTAGGACTACTACTAGGACTACTACTAGGACTACTACTAGGACTACTACTAGGACTACTACTAGGACTACTACTAGGACTACTACTAGGACTACTACTAGGACTACTACTAGGACTACTACTAGGACTACTACTAGGACTACTACTAGGACTACTACTAGGACTACTACTAGGACTACTACTAGGACTACTACTAGGACTACTACTAGGACTACTACTAGGACTACTACTAGGACTACTACTAGGACTACTACTAGGACTACTACTAGGACTACTACTAGGACTACTACTAGGACTACTACTAGGACTACTACTAGGACTACTACTAGGACTACTACTAGGACTACTACTAGGACTACTACTAGGACTACTACTAGGACTACTACTAGGACTACTACTAGGACTACTACTAGGACTACTACTAGGACTACTACTAGGACTACTACTAGGACTACTACTAGGACTACTACTAGGACTACTACTAGGACTACTACTAGGACTACTACTAGGACTACTACTAGGACTACTACTAGGACTACTACTAGGACTACTACTAGGACTACTACTAGGACTACTACTAGGACTACTACTAGGACTACTACTAGGACTACTACTACTACTAGGACTACTACTAGGACTACTACTAGGACTACTACTAGGACTACTACTAGGACTACTACTAGGACTACTACTAGGACTACTACTAGGACTACTACTAGGACTACTACTAGGACTACTACTAGGACTACTACTAGGACTACTACTAGGACTACTACTAGGACTACTACTAGGACTACTACTAGGACTACTACTAGGACTACTACTAGGACTACTACTAGGACTACTACTAGGACTACTACTAGGACTACTACTAGGACTACTACTAGGACTACTACTAGGACTACTACTAGGACTACTACTAGGACTACTACTAGGACTACTACTAGGACTACTACTAGGACTACTACTAGGACTACTACTAGGACTACTACTAGGACTACTACTAGGACTACTACTAGGACTACTACTAGGACTACTACTAGGACTACTACTAGGACTACTACTAGGACTACTACTAGGACTACTACTAGGACTACTACTAGGACTACTACTAGGACTACTACTAGGACTACTACTAGGACTACTACTAGGACTACTACTAGGACTACTACTAGGACTACTACTAGGACTACTACTAGGACTACTACTAGGACTACTACTAGGACTACTACTAGGACTACTACTAGGACTACTACTAGGACTACTACTAGGACTACTACTAGGACTACTACTAGGACTACTACTAGGACTACTACTAGGACTACTACTAGGACTACTACTAGGACTACTACTAGGACTACTACTAGGACTACTACTAGGACTACTACTAGGACTACTACTAGGACTACTACTAGGACTACTACTAGGACTACTACTAGGACTACTACTAGGACTACTACTAGGACTACTACTAGGACTACTACTAGGACTACTACTAGGACTACTACTAGGACTACTACTAGGACTACTACTAGGACTACTACTAGGACTACTACTAGGACTACTACTAGGACTACTACTAGGACTACTACTAGGACTACTACTAGGACTACTACTAGGACTACTACTAGGACTACTACTAGGACTACTACTAGGACTACTACTAGGACTACTACTAGGACTACTACTAGGACTACTACTAGGACTACTACTAGGACTACTACTAGGACTACTACTAGGACTACTACTAGGACTACTACTAGGACTACTACTAGGACTACTACTAGGACTACTACTAGGACTACTACTAGGACTACTACTAGGACTACTACTAGGACTACTACTAGGACTACTACTAGGACTACTACTAGGACTACTACTAGGACTACTACTAGGACTACTACTAGGACTACTACTAGGACTACTACTAGGACTACTACTAGGACTACTACTAGGACTACTACTAGGACTACTACTAGGACTACTACTAGGACTACTACTAGGACTACTACTAGGACTACTACTAGGACTACTACTAGGACTACTACTAGGACTACTACTAGGACTACTACTAGGACTACTACTAGGACTACTACTAGGACTACTACTAGGACTACTACTAGGACTACTACTAGGACTACTACTAGGACTACTACTAGGACTACTACTAGGACTACTACTAGGACTACTACTAGGACTACTACTAGGACTACTACTAGGACTACTACTAGGACTACTACTAGGACTACTACTAGGACTACTACTAGGACTACTACTAGGACTACTACTAGGACTACTACTAGGACTACTACTAGGACTACTACTAGGACTACTACTAGGACTACTACTAGGACTACTACTAGGACTACTACTAGGACTACTACTAGGACTACTACTAGGACTACTACTAGGACTACTACTAGGACTACTACTAGGACTACTACTAGGACTACTACTAGGACTACTACTAGGACTACTACTAGGACTACTACTAGGACTACTACTAGGACTACTACTAGGACTACTACTAGGACTACTACTAGGACTACTACTAGGACTACTACTAGGACTACTACTAGGACTACTACTAGGACTACTACTAGGACTACTACTAGGACTACTACTAGGACTACTACTAGGACTACTACTAGGACTACTACTAGGACTACTACTACTACTAGGACTACTACTAGGACTACTACTAGGACTACTACTAGGACTACTACTAGGACTACTACTAGGACTACTACTAGGACTACTACTAGGACTACTACTAGGACTACTACTAGGACTACTACTAGGACTACTACTAGGACTACTACTAGGACTACTACTAGGACTACTACTAGGACTACTACTAGGACTACTACTAGGACTACTACTAGGACTACTACTAGGACTACTACTAGGACTACTACTAGGACTACTACTAGGACTACTACTAGGACTACTACTAGGACTACTACTAGGACTACTACTAGGACTACTACTAGGACTACTACTAGGACTACTACTAGGACTACTACTAGGACTACTACTAGGACTACTACTAGGACTACTACTAGGACTACTACTAGGACTACTACTAGGACTACTACTAGGACTACTACTAGGACTACTACTAGGACTACTACTAGGACTACTACTAGGACTACTACTAGGACTACTACTAGGACTACTACTAGGACTACTACTAGGACTACTACTAGGACTACTACTAGGACTACTACTAGGACTACTACTAGGACTACTACTAGGACTACTACTAGGACTACTACTAGGACTACTACTAGGACTACTACTAGGACTACTACTAGGACTACTACTAGGACTACTACTAGGACTACTACTAGGACTACTACTAGGACTACTACTAGGACTACTACTAGGACTACTACTAGGACTACTACTAGGACTACTACTAGGACTACTACTAGGACTACTACTAGGACTACTACTAGGACTACTACTAGGACTACTACTAGGACTACTACTAGGACTACTACTAGGACTACTACTAGGACTACTACTAGGACTACTACTAGGACTACTACTAGGACTACTACTAGGACTACTACTAGGACTACTACTAGGACTACTACTAGGACTACTACTAGGACTACTACTAGGACTACTACTAGGACTACTACTAGGACTACTACTAGGACTACTACTAGGACTACTACTAGGACTACTACTAGGACTACTACTAGGACTACTACTAGGACTACTACTAGGACTACTACTAGGACTACTACTAGGACTACTACTAGGACTACTACTAGGACTACTACTAGGACTACTACTAGGACTACTACTAGGACTACTACTAGGACTACTACTAGGACTACTACTAGGACTACTACTAGGACTACTACTAGGACTACTACTAGGACTACTACTAGGACTACTACTAGGACTACTACTAGGACTACTACTAGGACTACTACTAGGACTACTACTAGGACTACTACTAGGACTACTACTAGGACTACTACTAGGACTACTACTAGGACTACTACTAGGACTACTACTAGGACTACTACTAGGACTACTACTAGGACTACTACTAGGACTACTACTAGGACTACTACTAGGACTACTACTAGGACTACTACTAGGACTACTACTAGGACTACTACTAGGACTACTACTAGGACTACTACTAGGACTACTACTAGGACTACTACTAGGACTACTACTAGGACTACTACTAGGACTACTACTAGGACTACTACTAGGACTACTACTAGGACTACTACTAGGACTACTACTAGGACTACTACTAGGACTACTACTAGGACTACTACTAGGACTACTACTAGGACTACTACTAGGACTACTACTAGGACTACTACTAGGACTACTACTAGGACTACTACTAGGACTACTACTAGGACTACTACTAGGACTACTACTAGGACTACTACTAGGACTACTACTAGGACTACTACTAGGACTACTACTAGGACTACTACTAGGACTACTACTAGGACTACTACTAGGACTACTACTAGGACTACTACTAGGACTACTACTAGGACTACTACTAGGACTACTACTAGGACTACTACTAGGACTACTAGGACTACTACTAGGACTACTACTAGGACTACTACTAGGACTACTACTAGGACTACTACTAGGACTACTACTAGGACTACTACTAGGACTACTACTAGGACTACTACTAGGACTACTACTAGGACTACTACTAGGACTACTACTAGGACTACTACTAGGACTACTACTAGGACTACTACTAGGACTACTACTAGGACTACTACTAGGACTACTACTAGGACTACTACTAGGACTACTACTAGGACTACTACTAGGACTACTACTAGGACTACTACTAGGACTACTACTAGGACTACTACTAGGACTACTACTAGGACTACTACTAGGACTACTACTAGGACTACTACTAGGACTACTACTAGGACTACTACTAGGACTACTACTAGGACTACTACTAGGACTACTACTAGGACTACTACTAGGACTACTACTAGGACTACTACTAGGACTACTACTAGGACTACTACTAGGACTACTACTAGGACTACTACTAGGACTACTACTAGGACTACTACTAGGACTACTACTAGGACTACTACTAGGACTACTACTAGGACTACTACTAGGACTACTACTAGGACTACTACTAGGACTACTACTAGGACTACTACTAGGACTACTACTAGGACTACTACTAGGACTACTACTAGGACTACTACTAGGACTACTACTAGGACTACTACTAGGACTACTACTAGGACTACTACTAGGACTACTACTAGGACTACTACTAGGACTACTACTAGGACTACTACTAGGACTACTACTAGGACTACTACTAGGACTACTACTAGGACTACTACTAGGACTACTACTAGGACTACTACTAGGACTACTACTAGGACTACTACTAGGACTACTACTAGGACTACTACTAGGACTACTACTAGGACTACTACTAGGACTACTACTAGGACTACTACTAGGACTACTAGGACTACTACTAGGACTACTACTAGGACTACTACTAGGACTACTACTAGGACTACTACTAGGACTACTACTAGGACTACTACTAGGACTACTACTAGGACTACTACTAGGACTACTACTAGGACTACTACTAGGACTACTACTAGGACTACTACTAGGACTACTACTAGGACTACTACTAGGACTACTACTAGGACTACTACTAGGACTACTACTAGGACTACTACTAGGACTACTACTAGGACTACTACTAGGACTACTACTAGGACTACTACTAGGACTACTACTAGGACTACTACTAGGACTACTACTAGGACTACTACTAGGACTACTACTAGGACTACTACTAGGACTACTACTAGGACTACTACTAGGACTACTACTAGGACTACTACTAGGACTACTACTAGGACTACTACTAGGACTACTACTAGGACTACTACTAGGACTACTACTAGGACTACTACTAGGACTACTACTAGGACTACTACTAGGACTACTACTAGGACTACTACTAGGACTACTACTAGGACTACTACTAGGACTACTACTAGGACTACTACTAGGACTACTACTAGGACTACTACTAGGACTACTACTAGGACTACTACTAGGACTACTACTAGGACTACTACTAGGACTACTACTAGGACTACTACTAGGACTACTACTAGGACTACTACTAGGACTACTACTAGGACTACTACTAGGACTACTACTAGGACTACTACTAGGACTACTACTAGGACTACTACTAGGACTACTACTAGGACTACTACTAGGACTACTACTAGGACTACTACTAGGACTACTACTAGGACTACTACTAGGACTACTACTAGGACTACTACTAGGACTACTACTAGGACTACTACTAGGACTACTACTAGGACTACTACTAGGACTACTACTAGGACTACTACTAGGACTACTACTAGGACTACTACTAGGACTACTACTAGGACTACTACTAGGACTACTACTAGGACTACTACTAGGACTACTACTAGGACTACTACTAGGACTACTACTAGGACTACTACTAGGACTACTACTAGGACTACTACTAGGACTACTACTAGGACTACTACTAGGACTACTACTAGGACTACTACTACTACTAGGACTACTACTAGGACTACTACTAGGACTACTACTAGGACTACTACTAGGACTACTACTAGGACTACTACTAGGACTACTACTAGGACTACTACTAGGACTACTACTAGGACTACTAGGACTACTACTAGGACTACTACTAGGACTACTACTAGGACTACTACTAGGACTACTACTAGGACTACTACTAGGACTACTACTAGGACTACTACTAGGACTACTACTAGGACTACTACTAGGACTACTACTAGGACTACTACTAGGACTACTACTAGGACTACTACTAGGACTACTACTAGGACTACTACTAGGACTACTACTAGGACTACTACTAGGACTACTACTAGGACTACTACTAGGACTACTACTAGGACTACTACTAGGACTACTACTAGGACTACTACTAGGACTACTACTAGGACTACTACTAGGACTACTACTAGGACTACTACTAGGACTACTACTAGGACTACTACTAGGACTACTACTAGGACTACTACTAGGACTACTACTAGGACTACTACTAGGACTACTACTAGGACTACTACTACTACTAGGACTACTACTAGGACTACTACTAGGACTACTAGGACTACTACTAGGACTACTACTAGGACTACTACTAGGACTACTACTAGGACTACTACTAGGACTACTACTAGGACTACTACTAGGACTACTACTAGGACTACTACTAGGACTACTACTAGGACTACTACTAGGACTACTACTAGGACTACTACTAGGACTACTACTAGGACTACTACTAGGACTACTACTAGGACTACTACTAGGACTACTACTAGGACTACTACTAGGACTACTACTAGGACTACTACTAGGACTACTACTAGGACTACTACTAGGACTACTACTAGGACTACTACTAGGACTACTACTAGGACTACTACTAGGACTACTACTAGGACTACTACTACTAGGACTACTACTAGGACTACTACTAGGACTACTACTAGGACTACTACTAGGACTACTACTAGGACTACTACTAGACTACTACTAGGACTACTACTAGGACTACTACTAGGACTACTACTAGGACTACTACTAGGGACTACTACTAGGACTACTACTAGGACTACTACTAGGGACTACTACTAGGACTACTACTAGGACTACTACTAGGACTACTACTAGGACTACTACTAGGACTACTACTAGGACTACTACTAGGACTACTACTAGGACTACTACTAGGACTACTACTAGGACTACTACTAGGACTACTACTAGGACTACTACTAGGACTACTACTAGGACTACTACTAGGACTACTACTAGGACTACTACTAGGACTACTACTAGGACTACTACTAGGACTACTACTAGGACTACTACTAGGACTACTACTAGGACTACTACTAGGACTACTACTAGGACTACTACTAGGACTACTACTAGGACTACTACTAGGACTACTACTAGGACTACTACTAGGACTACTACTAGGACTACTACTAGGACTACTACTAGGACTACTACTAGGACTACTACTAGGACTACTACTAGGACTACTACTAGGACTACTACTAGGACTACTACTAGGACTACTACTAGGACTACTACTAGGACTACTACTAGGACTACTACTAGGACTACTACTAGGACTACTACTAGGACTACTACTAGGACTACTACTACTACTAGGACTACTACTAGGACTACTACTAGGACTACTACTAGGACTACTACTAGGACTACTACTAGGACTACTACTAGGACTACTACTAGGACTACTACTAGGACTACTACTAGGACTACTACTAGGACTACTACTACTACTAGGACTACTACTAGGACTACTACTAGGACTACTACTAGGACTACTACTAGGACTACTACTAGGACTACTACTAGGACTACTACTAGGACTACTACTAGGACTACTACTAGGACTACTACTAGGACTACTACTAGGACTACTACTAGGACTACTACTAGGACTACTACTAGGACTACTACTAGGACTACTACTAGGACTACTACTAGGACTACTACTAGGACTACTACTAGGACTACTACTAGGACTACTACTAGGACTACTACTAGGACTACTACTAGGACTACTACTAGGACTACTACTAGGACTACTACTACTACTAGGACTACTACTAGGACTACTACTAGGACTACTACTAGGACTACTACTAGGACTACTACTAGGACTACTACTAGGACTACTACTAGGACTACTACTAGGACTACTACTAGGACTACTACTAGGACTACTACTAGGACTACTACTAGGACTACTACTAGGACTACTACTAGGACTACTACTAGGACTACTACTAGGACTACTACTAGGACTACTACTAGGACTACTACTAGGACTACTACTAGGACTACTACTAGGACTACTACTAGGACTACTACTAGGACTACTACTAGGACTACTACTAGGACTACTACTAGGACTACTACTAGGACTACTACTAGGACTACTACTAGGACTACTACTAGGACTACTACTAGGACTACTACTAGGACTACTACTAGGACTACTACTAGGACTACTACTACTACTAGGACTACTACTAGGACTACTACTAGGACTACTACTAGGACTACTACTAGGACTACTACTAGGACTACTACTAGGACTACTACTAGGACTACTACTAGGACTACTACTAGGACTACTACTAGGACTACTACTAGGACTACTACTAGGACTACTACTAGGACTACTACTAGGACTACTACTAGGACTACTACTAGGACTACTACTAGGACTACTACTAGGACTACTACTAGGACTACTACTAGGACTACTACTAGGACTACTACTAGGACTACTACTAGGACTACTACTAGGACTACTACTAGGACTACTACTAGGACTACTACTAGGACTACTACTAGGACTACTACTAGGACTACTACTAGGACTACTACTAGGACTACTACTAGGACTACTACTAGGACTACTACTAGGACTACTACTAGGACTACTACTAGGACTACTACTAGGACTACTACTAGGACTACTACTAGGACTACTACTAGGACTACTACTAGGACTACTACTAGGACTACTACTAGGACTACTAGGACTACTACTAGGACTACTACTAGGACTACTACTAGGACTACTACTAGGACTACTACTAGGACTACTACTAGGACTACTACTAGGACTACTAGGACTACTACTAGGACTACTACTAGGACTACTACTAGGACTACTACTAGGACTACTACTAGGACTACTACTAGGACTACTACTAGGACTACTACTAGGACTACTACTAGGACTACTACTAGGACTACTACTAGGACTACTACTAGGACTACTACTAGGACTACTACTAGGACTACTACTAGGACTACTACTAGGGACTACTACTAGGACTACTACTAGGACTACTACTAGGACTACTACTAGGACTACTACTAGGACTACTACTAGGACTACTACTAGGACTACTACTAGGACTACTACTAGGACTACTACTAGGACTACTACTAGGACTACTAGGACTACTACTAGGACTACTACTAGGACTACTACTAGGACTACTACTAGGACTACTACTAGGACTACTACTAGGACTACTACTAGGACTACTACTAGGACTACTACTAGGACTACTACTAGGACTACTACTAGGACTACTACTAGGACTACTACTAGGACTACTACTAGGACTACTACTAGGACTACGACTACGACTACGACTACGACTACGACTACGACTACGACTACGACTACGACTACGACTACGACTACGACTACGACTACGACTACGACTACGACTACGACTACGACTACGACTACGACTACGACTACGACTACGACTACGACTACGACTACGACTACGACTACGACTACGACTACGACTACGACTACGACTACGACTACGACTACGACTACGACTACGACTACGACTACGACTACGACTACGACTACGACTACGACTACGACTACGACTACGACTACGACTACGACTACGACTACGACTACGACTACGACTACGACTACGACTACGACTACGACTACGACTACGACTACGACTACGACTACGACTACGACTACGACTACGACTACGACTACGACTACGACTACGACTACGACTACGACTACGACTACGACTACGACTACGACTACGACTACGACTACGACTACGACTACGACTACGACTACGACTACGACTACGACTACGACTACGACTACGACTACGACTACGACTACGACTACGACTACGACTACGACTACGACTACGACTACGACTACGACTACGACTACGACTACGACTACGACTACGACTACGACTACGACTACGACTACGACTACGACTACGACTACGACTACGACTACGACTACGACTACGACTACTACTACGACTACTACTACGACTACTACTACGACTACTACTACGACTACTACTACGACTAC